>NC_057796.1:247106665-247108958 GCF_018294505.1 Triticum aestivum
CTCGCCGCCCCGTGCTCCGGCGCCTCTTCCCCGCCGCCCGGCACCTCCTCCGCCTCTCCTCCCTCCGGTCGGCCGCCCCCTCCTCCGCCCCGTCGCCCCTATCTCCGGCGAGCTCGGCCCGAGCTCGGTCCCGATCCAGATCGGGTCAACTCACGAGGTTGACTTTTCCCCCGAAATTATTCCAAGTCTTGTGAATTTTCACAATATGTGCACCTGTTCATCGCATCATAACTCTCTGCATATACCTCTGTTTCATGCGTGTAGTATATCGAAATGTTCGTCATGCTCTTCATTTTGTTCCATTGCACCATGTTCATTTGAGTCCATCTTGATGCCCAAATCTCTGGTGCAATAGTGCTAGTTGATGTTATCTGCTGTTACTTATCAGAACTTGGTGATTTTTTATTTTTGTTTCATTTAATCTGTGCATCTTATGGGCATGAGCTCTAAATGTGTTTTGTTGTATGCCATGCCATATTTCCATGGGTGTATGCCACGTATTTTTGTGAACTCTTTGGTGACTAGCACAAGCATGCAAACTAGGCTCCTTAATGTTTCTGATTTCAGAGAGTAATTTCACTAAGTCTTTGTCTGCTGTTATTTTGTTGCTATGTATCCATGTGGCTACAGAGAGATCCATGCTTATTTTGGAGATGTTCAGTAAGGATGGTTTGTATACATTCTTGTAATTGATCCATTCATGTCTTTGTTTGCATTTATGGAGTGCCATAGCATGACTCAATCTTGCTCTACTTTTGCTATAAAATATTTCTGGCAGATTGTTTACGTGTTATTCAATTTTGCCAAGCTTATTGTAGTTGATCCATACATGCTATGTACTTGATCTTGCCATGGATAGCTTTATAAACATGCCATCTTTCTGTAGGTATGCTTGTTTTGTCATGCATTGCTTTGTGGTGAGTGCATCAAGCTCACCAAGATGCCCTCATAATGTCTGTTTCTGTCATTTTCTGTTTTCTGCTGTCTGAAACCTGTTAACAAAACTTGCTATGTTTACATGGTTGACATCATATCTTCTGGTCCATTTTGGCTTATGGTCAGTAAGGGACTTTTGTCCTATGCATTTAGTAGAATACTTCCATGCCTTGTTTTGCCATGTTAAGTTCCCGTAGCATGTTAATTTCGTGCACTGAACATTGCTACCTGATGCTGTTTCAGTCATGCCCAGTAATTTCACCAAGTCTGTGAACCTGTTATCTTTTGCACTTTTGCCATGCTTGTTTGAGCCTGTTGTGTTGTGATCTAGCCGTAGCTCAGTGTTCATCTTTTGTCAAGCATCTCCTGTAGTTTACTGCCATGTGCTTTGTTGCTATGTTGGGGTGCTGTAGCATAGTTACTTGTTGCATTCTAAGTGCTATCATGCTGTTAATCGCAGATTCGTGTCAATCTTTTTTTTGCTTGCCATTTGCAAACCGTGCATCCATTTCCGGTGATCTTTATATCGATTTCAACCGAAATCATCTCATCTTTCCAGTGGCATGCTTGGTTTGCCAAGTTACTGCCTTGTACATCTTTTTCCTTCCGGAGCACGGATATGCATCGCATATCATATCTCGCATATCATTCATATTTTGCATCTTGTTGCTTGTGTATTTCCCGTGATTGATTGTCGTTCCTTTGCTTGTGTTCTTGTTTTGGGTAGAGCCGGGAGACGAGTTCGTGTACGAGGAACCTGTTGAGTACGCTTACGAGGATCAAGCTCTCGACAACTCTGAGAACCTTGCAGGCAAGACGACCATACCCTCGAAATCACTTCTATCTTTGCTTTGCTAGTTGTTCGCTCTATTGCCATGCTGCGCTACCTACCACTTGCTATATCATGCCTCCCATATTGCCATGTCAGCCTCTAACCATCCTTTCCTAGCAAACCGTGGTTTGGCTAAGTTACCGCTTTTGCTCAGCCCTTCTTATAGCGTTGCTAGTTGCAAGTGAAGTTGAAGTTTGTTCCATGTCGGAACATGGATATGTTGGGATATCACAATATCTCTTCATATATTAATGCATATATATATTTGGTGAAGGGTGGAAGGCTCGGCCTTATGCCTGGTGTTTTGTTCCACTCTTGCCGCCCTAGTTTTCCGTCATACCGGTATTATGTTCCTTGAGTTCGCGTTCCTTACGCGGTCGGGTGATTTATGGGACCCCCTTGACAGTTCGCCTTGAATAAAACTCCTCCAGCAAGGCCCAACCTTGGTTTTACCATTTGCCACCTAAGCCTTTTCCCCCGGGTTTTCGCGAGCCCGAGGGTCATCTTTATTTTAACCCCCCCCCC
>NC_057796.1:247109238-247130257 GCF_018294505.1 Triticum aestivum
CGAGCCAGTGCTCCTTCGAGTGTTGGTCCGAACTGAGTAGACTGCGGGGCCCCCTCGTGGAAACTCGAGGTTTGGTTTACGCGTAGGATGTCTCATCTGGTGTTGCCCTAAGAACGAGATATGTGCAGCTCCTATCGGGATTTGTCGGCACAACGGGTGGCTTTGCTGGTCTTGTTTTACCATTGTCGAAATGTCTTGTAAACCGGGATTCCGAGACTGATCGGGTCTTCCTGGGAGAAGGTTTATCCTTCGTTGACCGTGAGAGCTTATAATGGGCTAAGTTGGGACACCCCTGCAGGGTATTATCTTTCGAAAGCCGTGCCCACGGTTATGAGGCAGATGGGAATTTGTTAATGTCCGGTTGTAGAGAACTTGTCACTTGACCCAATTAAAATACATCAACCGTGTGTGAAGACGTGATGTTCTCTTCTCGGTGGAGTCTGGGAAGTGAACACGGTTTGAGTTATGAATGACATAAGTAGGAGTTCAGGATCACTTCTTGGTCATTGCTAGATGACGACCGTTCCGTTGCTTCTCTTCTCGCTCTCATTTGCGTATGTTTAGCCACCATATATGCTTATTGCCTGCTGCAGCTCCACCTCATTACACCATCCTTTCCTACAAGCTTAAATAGTCTTGATCTCGCGGGTGTGAGATTGCTGAGTCCTCGTGACTCACAGATTCTACCAAACAGTTGCAGGTGCCAACGATGCCAGTGCAGTTGATGAGATCGACCTCAAGTGGGAGTTCGATGAGGAACGTGGTCGTTACTATGTGTCTTTTCCTGATGATCAGTAGTGGAGCCCAGTTGGGACGATCGGGGATCTAGCATTTGGGGTTATCTTATTTTCATTTGGATCTTGACCCTAGTCGGTCTATGTGTGTATTCTGGATGATGTATGAATATTTTTATGTATTGTGTGAAGTGGCGATTGTAAGCCAACTCCTTATCCCATTCTTGTTCATTACATGGGATTGTGTGAAGATGACCCTTCTTGCGACAAAACCACAATGCGGTTATGCCTCTAAGTCGTGCCTCGACACGTGGGAGATATAGCCGCATCGTGGGCGTTACAAGTTGGTAATCAGAGCCATCCCCGACTTAGGAGCCCCCTGCTTGATCGAATCGCTGGCGTTGCTGAGTCTAGATCAAAAATGTTTTTGAGTCTTAGGATTATATATATCGGAGAGTAGGATTCTTTTTACTCCTCAGTCCCTTCGTCGCTCTGGTGAGGTCTCCTGACGTAGCAGTTTTGGCTCTTCTCTCCTAAAATTTCACTAAATTTTTTTTAGGATCACGCGGGTATCTTAGAATCGTTCTGATGGTTTTGTGACGAGAACATTGTTCTTGGTGCCTCCTGACATTTAGGGGTTGTGGCAGTGTCCCGGGGAGTTGAGCTCCGAGGTGTTGTCGTCACAATTTTATCGTTGCAGTTCTGGAATACCTGAGTTTCGTCGACATCGAAATCTCTTTTATGCAGTTGTTGGTGAGATCACCTCGACGCCACCCAGTACTGGGGCAGGAGTTTGGGAGTATTGCCATAACTCGTATAACGGATGTTTTTCGAAGGTTGAGGTACACGATTTTTGAAGGTTTCTTGGTTATGTGTTGACGGATGGATACAGCTGGATCTAGGGATTGCTACTTTGGGTGATATATTTTGTGTCCCCTATATCCCCAACACCAGATTGCATAACCAGAAAGTTTCGGGAGTTTATAAGTGGGAATTCAAGTAGCTCTTAGGATATCTTTCCGACAGACGCATGAGATGAGATTGGGGTTCGACGTCTAGTGGTCCGCCTTTCCACGTTTGGTTTTATAGTGGTCTCGTAGTGTCTTAAAGAGTCCTTGGCTATGCCGACTCGGGGACGCTTCGTATGTCATGTGCACTGCCTTGTACATGATGGTGCTGTACGATCGAGCCCGTGTGGGCCCCACCACGAAAACTTCGGACGAAATCTCTATCATATGTTTGTTCCGGCTTATTCTGCAAGCTAATACTTTGTTTTGTTTTGTATTCTGGTATTCGAGTTGCTTCGAAGTTAAATGTTGATTCCATACCTTTTTCTAAGTGGCTTCTCAACTAATGGAAGTGTGATGATTTACTTCAGAATTCATTCGTTCATCCTTGTTCGAATGTTTATGGTGAAGACTATATGTTGCAATTTCTATCCATTGATTCTACTTGTCTATTTGTCTATCAAGATGCTAACGGATGTCACCCTCTTCAGGATGGCTCCGCCAACGCGTCAGAATCCGGAACACAATGATGGGAGTCAGGCGAACCCTCCGCCACCACCTCCGCCTCCGGAGGCATGGCAAGCTATCATGGCAGCCACCAACGCCAATGCTCAGATGATTCTGCAACTCTTGCAAGAACGCATCCAAGGGCAAGGCAATCAAGGGAATCAAGGCCAAGGCAACAATCAGTCTCACTTCGCTACCCTCAACCAGTTTCTCGCAAATCAGCCCAAGTCTTTTAGCTACTGTGCCGAGGCCACGGATGCCGATGATTGGCTCGTGGACATCAACAAGCATTTTGAATGTAGCAATGTCAGGCCTGAGGACTATGTCAAGTTCGCTTCTTTTCAGCTCAAGGACCAAGCTGCTGATTGGTATCAACAATACAAAGATTCCAGAGGAGGTCGTGTGATCACTTGGACTGACTTCTGTCGGGATTTCAAAGCGCACCACATTCCACAAAGTGTTGCTGAGAGCAAGCGTGAGGAGTTCCGCAATCTCAAGCAAGGCAACATGTCTGTGTTTCAATTCAATATCTAGTTTCAGAAACTTGCTCGCTTCGCTAAACAAGACGTTCCTGATGAAAAGAGCATGATCTATCACTTCAGAGGTGGCCTTAGAGATGTCACGACCGGTTTTTCAATAAAAATATTTATTGAGAGACCAATCCCTTTTACGGACCAGTAAAGAAGAATTTCTTTTCACTGGTAGACAATATCTTGGTCACAGAAGAAAAATACCAGGAGTACTGAATATAATACAAGGTTGAGCGGAGACTGCCCAACAATTTATTACAAGCGCGCCGATAAAACATAACGGCGGATAGGGTGGCATAACTACTAACTTACGATAGGAGGGTGGTGGAAATATCACCGCGATGTGGGTGGTTTGACTCCTGAAAACTAACAACTCTTCGAGCGTCGGAGTGAGGCTCGAGGAGACTTATTGCGGGTGGCGGAAGCGTATATAATACAAGTGACCAATATCCAGGATCGCACGGGACTGACTGGGATTCCTCTAGGCGTCGGACTCACTATCAAACTCTTCATCCATGAGATCGCCTTCGCCAACATCTGGCCAAATCAACAAGCCAGGTGAGTACTATGAAAGTACTCGCAAGACAGTTCGGACATAAGATATAACAAATGTAAACATGATGCATATGAACAGATTAATAAGTGCACTCAGACATAGAAATAATAATGCATGGGAAATAAAAGAGAAGTCGGGCGGTAGTCCTCCCAAAATCCCAAAATAAATACTGGGTGCCAAACGAGGGTCTGAATGACTCCTCGAGAGGAAAATGCAAGTATAACAATGCCGCAGTCGGGCGTCAGGGCGACACCACATAAAGGGCTTATATTGAAAGTAAATGACAAGCATGCCACAGTCGGACGTCTGAGCGACATCACATAAAGGGCTTATATTGAAAGTAAACGATAAACATGCCACAGTCGGACGTCTGAGCGACATCACATAAAGGGCTTATATCCACAACTTAGTATCTCATGAATTTAAAACATAACAGGAGAATAATCGGGTATGAGATAAACAACAGGGTTAGTCCATCCACAGGAATAACGTTCAACCATGTTTTACTGCTCAAGCTTATTTACCGGGAAAGAGTATACCATGAGGATTCGACACAGACATGGATATACTGATCACGTTACTTGACCATGGATACGATGACTCGGAAGGATTTGACTCTGCAGAGTTTGTACTTTAACCACAGCCAACGGATTTCAGTAGTCACGGGGACTAGTTCCGTTTACGGTGTTTTGGAAGAAACACATCTAACCAGTACACACCCATTCAACATTCCGAAGCCAGGAATCACCCTCGGCAACGTTCAAGAAAAACCTTGAGACGGGGAGGCTACAACCTCGCGTAGCATGGGATCAAATTTATATACGCGCGCTCTAAGGGGTGCCCCCTCTTGGTCCCAACCGGAAACACCCATGCCCCCTGACCGGATGACTGGCTTTAATCCAGGGCCATGGAACCCTCATCCCGGCCCCTCTGTTTGGTGTGTACACGGAAAGAGGTTACCAACTTACTAAACCGCATTCTGGCAGAAAACATGTGGTAGCACGGAAGGGGAAAGAACGATAACGTGACTCCGTCCACGTTAACGTCGGAATTTATCGGATGATGTAAGGCTGGCATGCCACAATAGTACCACCTTACTGCCCTTCCTGTCACCACATGACTAGGCCATCTCTCCTCAGAGATCATAGCAACTCGGAACACACGGGTAGTTGCCTTACATGCAACGAGATACTTACCGATGCTCTTATGCCATGCACAACCATTCAAGCAAACATGAAAAACACCTATCATATCAAAGGTTCAAACATGCTTGCCTGGTTCGGAGAAGTCGGAGTCTAGCTCGGCGAAGTTCGCGGCTCCGTCACCTCTTCCGGAACCTACGGTATAGCAAAAGTGCATACTAACGTGAAAACCAACGCGTGCATAAAAGTTGTCTCAAAATTTTCCAAATAAATCCTGTAAAAAACTAGACAAAAATATAAGACTGTCAGAAAAAGAATCACTCAAAAATCACTTTTTATTAAAAAGTTATAAGGGTTTTAGTCCAGGGACTAATCTGTAATGAAACAGAAAAGAAACATGGACTTAACTGAGAAAACAGAAAACGGTTCGAATAGAAACGCGCCAGCCCACAGGGAAAACGTACTTTGCCCGAAGGCGCCAATAGAAAACGATTCGCGGGGAAAGAAAGAGAGGCTGACGTGGGGGGTCCACATGTCAGGTTTGAAAACCTCGCCGGCGCCCGAAGGCTGCGGTGGTCGCCGGCGTCGAACCACGGCGAGTCAGGGAGATCGGAGTGTACCAAGAGGTTCAGTGCGTCCTTCTGCGTCGGTGGGTGGTGGACTTGGTTGTCGGAGAGCACCACGTCGACGGCGACACTTTCTCCGGCGGACGGCGGCTCGGGCGATGGTGGGGAACTCCGGTGGTGTGCTGCAAACTTCGAATTGAAGCGC
Organism: Triticum aestivum; assembly: GCF_018294505.1. Lineage (NCBI taxonomy): Eukaryota > Viridiplantae > Streptophyta > Magnoliopsida > Poales > Poaceae > Triticum > Triticum aestivum. The sequence continues at coordinate 247,114,486 of NC_057796.1, forward strand.
GGGTCAGAAGGAGGGATGCACTAGAGAGCTACTGGCAAGAGCTGGGGGTTAGGGATGCACGCACGGGAGCGAATCGGGCTGGATCCCGTGGCGGGTCGCGGTGGCCGGAGTTGAGGAAGGAGACTCCCTCGGGGCTCTTCCAGTGGCTACTCGGGGTCTTGGTGGAGTGCAGAGGTGGTGTGGGTACTAGCTGGAGCTCGGGGCCTCTATTTATAGGCGATTCGAGAGGGTGGCCGTGAACGGAAAATCTCCGGCGAGCGATTACGGCGAGGCAGTGGCTTGGCAGAGGATTTAGGTAGCCAGGCAGCATCGGTGGGAGTTACTGGTCCCGTTCCACTACTAAACTCGGTCGGACATGGCGTAATGGCGCCGGTCTTCGTCGGGGTCGCCGTACTGGCACAGCGGCGGCAGAGAGCGCGCTCCGCGCCTAGCGGTTCACGACGAGGGTGGCAGCGTGCACGGGGGAGTGGAAGACCACGCGGCGGCCTCCGGTGGCTTGGGGGGGCACTGGACGGCGCCGTCTGTGCTGCGCCTCTCTCTGGCGGCCGCAAAGCCGCCGCTGGTGTCGGTCACGGGGCGGCGCACCTCCTCTAGCTCGTCGCCGACGCCCGCAAGCATCCAGGCGCTCGTGCAGTGCAGAGGACAAGGGGGAGGGGACAGGAAACACGGCGACGCTGGGGCACTGGTGAGGTCGACAACAGACACTGAAGAAACGACAGTGGTTCAGACACTGTTAACTGAATTTGACTGAACCTTATAGAAACAGTGTCCAGCAGGTGTTCGACGAAATGATATGGTATGAAGAAAAACAATTCTGGAGCTGGGACTTGGTGAGGTGACCTCTCAATGCACCCAGAGGCTGCCTGATTTTACTCAGATTTTTAGGAGAAGGTTTTGAATGAATTTCATCAAATTTGGCAAATCTGGTCCAAACTTGGAGCAGCTGTAGTTTGAAAAATTTGAACTGAAGACCAGTGGATCTTCATGGATCTTGGTTGAGGGTTCAAAGGACTAGGAAGGGAAATTGGTTTGGGGGCAAAAATCAAAACAGAAAGGGTAGCTCCTTTGTAAATCTCCAAGAGCTAGAATAGAAGGCAGAAATTGTTTTTGATGAGAAATAAATGCAAAATAAATATATGGAGAGGTTCAACTTGCTGTAGTTGAGGTACATCATGATCCAAAGGTGGGGAAAGGTTTATGGAAGAGGATTTGCACATAGGTCATGGCAAGATAGATTTGTTGAAAGTGGAAAAAGATCATTCCAAAAGCTATAGGGCTTTTCAAAGGAATTTTCAAAAGACATTTTTCCAAGAGAGAAGTATTTTGGTTTTAGTCCAAATAAAAAGAAAGAACCTCCAAGACCAAAATCAAGTCTTGGGTGAATCCAAATAATACTCTTGCCATAAAGAAAATATTTTGAGAGGGAGGGTTCTTTTGAAGGAAAATTTAAATCACCTCCCTCAAGTCAAATAAAAATTTTGAAAAATCCTAATAGAATTTTGGGTGTCACAACACCTACCCCCTTAGGAAAAATCTCGTCCTCGAGATTTCAGCTGATCCTCGAATAGATATGGATACTCTGCCTGGAGAAAATCTTCCCTTTCCCATGTAGCTTCATCCTCAGTGTGGTTGCTCCACTGAACTTTGAAAAAATTTGTTGTTTTCTGACGGGTCCTCCTTTCAGACTCTTCCAAAATCTTTACTGGCCGCTCTCTGTAGGTGAGATCTGGTTGCACATCAATGCTCTCATGAGATACATGCTTCTTCGGGTTGTTCACACATTTTCTCAATTGTGAGACGTGGAACACGTCATGTACGTCTGACAGCTCCTTGGGTAGGTCTAGTTTGTAGGACACCGTGCCTCTTCGTGCAACTATGCAGAATGGTCCAATAAACCTTGGGGCTAGCTTCCCCTTAATTTTGAACCGTTGCAGACCCCTCATAGGAGACACTCGGAGATATACGAAATCACCGGGTTCAAAGCTGACCTCACGATGTTTTTGATCGTAATAGCTCTTTTGTCGGCTTTGTGCTGTCTTGAGTCTGTCCCTGGTCTGTTTAGCTTTCTCCTCGGCCTCCTTGAGCATGTCTGGGCTGAAGATACAACTGTCACCTGTTTCTGACCAATTTAGTGGGGTACGACACCTCCGTCCGTACAATGCTTCAAAGGGTGCCATTTGTAAGCTGGCTTGTTAACTGTTGTTGTAGGCAAACTCGGCCTACGGCAAACTTTCTTACCAACTGAATCCATAGGTGAGTACACAGGCTCTCAGCATGTCCTCTAGGATTTGGTTCACACGTTCCATTTGTCCATCAGTCTGAGGGTGGTACGCTGTACTGAAAGCTAGTTGCGTGCCCAGAGCTTGTTGCAGGTGATCCCAAAATTTGGAGACAAATTGTGTGCCTCGGTCGGATATTATAGTCTTTGGGACTCCATGCAGACAGACTATACGGGAGAGATAAAGCTTGGCTAGCCTTTGAGAGGAGTAAGTTGTCTTCACGGGGATGAAATGGGCAACCTTGGTTAGTCGGTCTGTGATGACCCATATGGCGTCATTTCCGCGTTGTGATCGAGGTAATCCGACGATGAAGTCCATTCCTATCTCATCCCATTTCCACTCTGGTATCCTGTTTGGCTGGAGTAGCCCTGCTGGCTTTTGATGCTCGGCCTTGATGCGTTGACATGAATCGCAACAAGCAATAAATGCGGCTATATCCCTTTTCATACCGTGCCACCAAAATCTTTCCTGAATGTCTTTGTACATTTTGGTTCCTCCAGGGTGGATCGAGTATGGAGCGGTGTGGCTTTCGGTTAGGATTTTTTGCTTGAGTCCCTCAATGTTAGGTACGCAAAGTCTGTCTCCATACCATAATATTCCTTCACTGTCTCTGACGAACTCTGAAGCCTTACCAAAGTTCATTTTCTTCTTTATTCCTTCGATGCTGGGATGTCCCTGCTGAGCCTTCTTAACTTGTTCCACTAGGGTGGGTTGTATCTCCAGATTTGATACGGTGCCCTCAGAGACTAACACCATGTTGAGCCTAGCGAACTCTTGCTGAAACTCAGGCCTCAAGTTTTGTGGACCGTCGTTGTCCGGGCTGGGGTTCCGACTAAGGGCATCAGCCACTACATTTGCTTTCCCTGGATGGTAGTGAATGCCGACATCATAGTCCTTGACCAATTCCAACCAGCGTCGTTGGCGTAAATTTAGCTCCGGTTGTGTGAAAATATATTTAAGGCTCTTATGGTCCGTATATATTTCACAACGATTTCCCAACAAAAAATGCCTCCACTCCTTGAGTGCATGGATGACTGCTGCTAGCTCCAAGTCATGTGTTGGGTAATTTTCCTCATGTTTCCGCAGCTGCCTGGAGGCATACGCGACAACTTTGCCATCCTGCATTAGTACACATCCGAGGCCCTTTCGGGACGCATCACAATATACTTCAAAACTCTTGTCTATATCTGGCACAGTTAGGACAGGTGCGGTTGTTAGTTTCTTCTTGAGTTCCTGGAAGCTTTTCTCGCATGCTTCCGTCCATACAAATTTCTTGTCTTTCTTGAGCAACTGTGTTATTGGTTTTGCCACAGTGGAGAATCCTTCAATAAATCTTCTGTAATATCCGGCCATTCCCAGGAAACTCCACACATCTGTCACGTTGGCGGGTGGCTTCCAGTCAAGTATGGCTTTGACTTTTTCTGGGTCTACGGCCACGCCTTCTTGGTTTAATATATGGCCTAGGAAACCAACTTGCCTTAGCCAAAATTCACACTTGCTAAATTTGGCGTACAACTGATGTTTCCTTAATTCTCCCAAAACAATTCTGAGATGCTCAGCATGCTCTTCTGGTGTCCTTGAGTAAACCAGAATATCGTCAATGAACACCACAACAAATTTTTCCATGAATTTCATGAACACTTTGTTCATGAGGTGGACGAAATATGCGGGGGCGTTCGTTAGTCCGAAAGGCATCACTGTGAACTCATATAATCCGTATCTGGAGGTAAATGCTGTCTTAGGGATATCTTCTGTCCGTACTTTCAATTGATGATATCCCGATCTCAAATCAATTTTTGAGAACACTTTGGCTTGCGCGAGCTGGTCAAACAAATCATTTATCCGTGGCATCGGATATTTGTTTTTGATGGTGACCATATTGAGAGCTCGATAGTCTATACATAGTCTCAGTGTCCCATCCTTTTTCTTGGCGAATAATACTGGCGAACCCCAAGGTGAGGAGCTGGCTCGAATAAAACCTTTGTCCAGTAATTCCTTTATCTGTTTCTTCAATTCTACCAATTCTGAGGGTGCCATTCTATAAGGTTTCTTATAGATGGGAGCAGTGCCAGGTGCTAGTTCAATGCTGAATTCTATCTCTCGGTCTGGTGGCATGCCTGGTAGTTCTTCAGGAAATACGTCAGGAAACTCGCATACCACTGGAACTTTTCTCAGTTCTGAAATGTCCACTTTGTTCAATTTTGGTTGCTGTGACCGTGGTCTTTCTTGAGCTGTAACCTTAATTGGCTTGTCGTGATGATGAGTGAGAATCACGCTCCGATTGAAACAGTCAATAAATCCTTTGTTGGTGGTTAACCAGTCCATCCCTAGGATGACATCCAGTCCTTTGTTTTCCAACACGATAAGATTAGCTTGAAACTGTAGTCCTTCGAACTCAATGATCACTCCTTGGCAGTAACTCGGAGCGATCTGCTTATTTCTGGGGGACTTGATGATCATAGATTTTTCCAAGGGAAGTATCGGAAAACCATGTTGCAAAACAAAACTCTTCGAAACGAACGAATGGGAAGCTCCAGAATCAAACAAAACCGTGGCAGGTACTGTGTTGAAAGGGAACGTACCGAGCACGATGTCTGGGGCATTCTGTGCTTCTTCTCTGGTCACATGGTTCAGGTGACCCTTCCTGTGGTTGTTGTTGGGATTGAAATTGTTGCGCTTGGGGGCTGGATTATTCCCACCATTGTTCGGCTTGGGGGCCGAGTTCCTTGGCTTTGGGCACTATTTAGCATAGTGCCCTTCTTCACCACAAGCATAGCATGTGACCCCTGGATGGTATGTGAAGTCCTTGTCCCTGGAATGAAACTGTCTGGTTGGCCTTACAGCAGTAGTTGTGGATTTCCTTGCTTCAGTCCTCTGAACATCCGTCTTGCTTCGGTTGTTGCGAGCAAGGGTCGTCTTATCCCTCTTTCGCTTACGGATATCTTCCAGACTACGGCGCTCATTCTCCAAGGTGATGGCCTTGTCAACCAGGGTTTTAAAATCCGGGAAAGTGTGTACAACCAGTTGGCATCTTAGTGCCGGTGCCAGACCGTCCAAGAATTTTTCCATCCTCTTGTTCTCTGTCATGTGCTCGTCGTAGGCATAACGAGATAGCTGGGTAAACTGACCGTTGTATTCGGTCACTGACATGCCTCTTTGCTTGAGGTCATCAAATTCTCTCTTCTTGATTTTTATGATGCTCCGGGGGATGTGTGCCCCACGGAAGCCTTCCTTGAACTCTCCCCAGGTGATGTTGTGTTCACTGGGATGCATGGGTAGGAAGTTTTCCCACCATGCTGCAGCTGCTCCAGTAAGGTAGTGTGGTGCATAAAGCACCTTCTCATTATCTGAGCACTGAGCAATAATCAGCTTTCTCTCGATGTCACTAAGCCAGTCATCGGCTTCCAACGGCCTATCAGTGTGAGCAAATGTTGGAGGGCGAGTCTTCTGTAACTCAGATACTTGGAGTGGGGTTGGTACGGCTCACGGTGATTTCCCATATTGATGACGTGATTCATCATCTCTTGGTGCTGTTGCTGGCTTTCTTCGAAGAGACGGCATACTTGAGACAGGGCTGCTTCGCTGTCCTGTTGACTGGACTGTCCCTGAGTGAAGTTGTTGCTAGTCTGTGTCCCATAAACTTCTTCTGGCTGATTGGGCATGGAACGAGTCCACGGACGAGACATTTTTCCAGTCTGGGGTATTATTTTGCAAACCTCATGAGAAGAATTGTGTGGCACAAGGAAAATCTTGCAAAGGTAAAAATTTAAAAGACCTCGAGATTTTTCAAGAAAGCATAAACGATTTCGCACGGAGAAGAACTGCTTAACACAAATCTTACACGCGAAAAGCAAACACATGATACAGCACTCAGGATGTGCGTACACATTCCTGACATGTTATTTAGACTAGCACACTCCTCCGGAAAGCAACGAACACACTACTACAAACTAGCGTACAGATAAAACACATCATACAAGCAGACATAATGCGCGGCTACTCGGCGCTCTCAGTCGGAGATGGTGACGATGTCCTTTCCCTTGCCGAGGGCAAGACTCAGCGGTGTAGGAGATTCAACCTCCACCTCCTCTCTAGCAGGCTCCTGGCGCGTAGCACTGCGCTGTGGTGATGGCGCGGGAGCGACAGGTAGTAGTGCGGGTGCGGCAGGCGGTGCAGCTCTGACAGGAGTAGGAGCGATGGCTCGGTCGAACTCCTCAGTGGTAGGCAGACGGCGAGCAGTGGCCAAAATGGCCGGTGCATAAGAGGCTGAAGACGAGACGAATGTCAGAGGCGGTGCCGTGTGGAGAAGCTCCTTCCTGCTGGCAGGACCGCCCCGGACTAAGTCCATGCGGGCAGCCACAAGATCGTCCACGAGGTTGTCGAAAGATTCTTCCAGAGCCTTGAGATACTCCATGACCATCTCGATGGCTTCATCTCGCTCTCCCCTATGGCAGGCGAATGCATAGTGACATGTATAAGGCACATGGCATGGGAGGTAGCGGTAGCGACGAGTCTTCATCATAGGAAGGATGTCGAGAAGGTGAGCTATCGCCTCACGGGCAGCCATCTGCATGGCATGCCTCTCCGTAGGCATGGCCCTTCCCACAAAACGGAAGTGGCGAGACGCAGAACGTCCTCCCTTGAATTCTACCACGGCCTGGTGCATAGACACGTCGTCGCTGAGCTTGTGCTGGAAAAGCGTGAACTCCGGACGAGTCGCTGGCCCGATTGCGAGCTTGGTGATGGAGACGAGGAGTTTGACAAACCCCTCGAGCACGTTCGTGAATACCCGAGTCTCGCAGTTGCTGCCAGCCATCTACAGAAGTAGGCAAAAATTCCGAGTAGTCAAGTCATAAATTTATGATGACCAACAGAAAATAGCTACAATTACAAAATGCTGAAAAAGCACAAAAGACGCTAATAAACGATTAGCGATCGCACCTAGTGGCTTCCTACAGTCAGCCTGGCTCTGATACCAAGCTTGTCACGACCGGTTTTTCAATAAAAATATTTATTGAGAGACCAATCCCTTTTACGGACCAATAAAGAAGAATTTCTTTTCACTGGTAGACAATATCTTGGTCACAGAAGAAAAATACCAGGAGTACTGAATATAATACAAGGTTGAGCGGAGACTGCCCAACAATTTATTACAAGCGCGCCGATAAAACATAACGGCGGATAGGGTGGCATAACTACTAACTTACGATAGGAGGGTGGTGGAAATATCACCGCGATGTGGGTGGTATGACTCCTGAAAACTAACAACTCTTCGAGCGTCGGAGTGAGGCTCGAGGAGACTTATTGCGGGTGGCGGAAGCGTATATAATACAAGTGACCAATATCCAGGATCGCATGGGACTGACTGGGATTCCTCTAGGCGTCGGACTCACTATCAAACTCTTCATCCATGAGATCGCCTTCGTCAACATCTGGCCAAATCAACAAGCCAGGTGAGTACTATGAAAGTACTCGCAAGACAGTTCGGAGATAAGATATAAAAAATGTAAACATGATGCATATGAACAGATTAATAAGTGCACTCAGACATAGAAATAATAATGCATGGGAAATAAAAGAGAAGTCGGGCGGTAGTCCTCCCAAAATCCCAAAATAAATACTGGGTGCCAAACGAGGGTTTGAATGACTCCTCGAGAGGAAAATGCAAGTATAACAATGCCGCAGTCGGGCGTCAGGGCGACACCACATAAAGGGCTTATATTGAAAGTAAATGACAAGCATGCCACAGTCGGACGTCTGTGCGACATCACATAAAGGGCTTATATTGAAAGTAAACGATAAACATGCCACAGTCGGACGTCTGAGCGACATCACATAAAGGGCTTATATTGAAAGTAAACGATAAACATGCCACAGTCGGACGTCTGAGCAACATCACATAAAGGGCTTATATCCACAACTTAGTATCTCATGAATTTAAAACATAACAGGAGAATAATCGGGTATGAGATAAACAACAGGGTTCGTCCATCCACAGGAATAACGTTCAACCAAGTTTTACTGCTCAAGCTTATTTACCGGGAAAGAGTATACCATGAGGATTCGACACAGACATGGATATACTGATCACGTTACTTGACCATGGATACGATGACTCAGAAGGATTTGACTCTGCAGAGTTTGTACTTTAACCACAGCCAACGGATTTCAGTAGTCACGGGGACTAGTTCCGTTTACGGTGTTTTGGAAGAAACACATCTAACCAGTACACACCCATTCAACATTCCGAAGCCAGGAATCACCCTCGGCAACGTTCAAGAAAAACCTTGAGACGGGGAGGCTACAACCTCGCGTAGCATGGGATCAAATTTATATACGCGCGCTCTAAGGGGTGCCCCCCTCTCGGTCCCAACCGGAAACACCCATGCCCCCTGACCGGATGACTGGCTTTAATCCAGGGCCATGGAACCCTCATCCCGGCCCCTCTGTTTGGTGTGTACACGGAAAGAGGTTACCAACTTACTAAACCGCATTCTGGCAGAAAACATGTGGTAGCACGGAAGGGGAAGGAACGATAACGTGACTCCGTCCACATTAACGTCGGAATTTATCGGATGACGTAAGGCTGGCATGCCAGAACAGTACCACCTTACTGCCCTTCATGTCACCACATGACTAGGCCATCTCTCCTCAGAGATCATAGCAACTCGGAACACACGGGTAGTTGCCTTACATGCAACGAGATACTTACCGATGCTCTTATGCCATGCACAACCATTCAAGCAAACATGCAAAACACCTATCATATCAAAGGTTCAAACATGCTTTCCTGGTTCGGAGAAGTCGGAGTCTAGCTCGGCGAAGTTCGCGGCTCCGTCACCTCTTCCGGAACCTACGGTATAGCGAAAATGCATACTAACGTGAAAACCAACGCGTGCATAAAAGTTGTCTCAGACATTTTCCAAATAAATCCTGTAAAACACTAGACAAAAATATAAGACTGTCAGAAAAAGAATCACTGAAAAATCACTTTTTATTAAAAAGTTATAAGGGTTTTAGTCCAGGGACTAATCTGTAATGAAACAGAAAAGAAACAGGGACTTAACTGAGAAAACAGAAAACGGTTCGAATAGAAACGCGCCAGCCCACAGGGAAAACATACTTTGCCCGAAGGCGCCAACAGAAAACGATTCGCGGGGAAAGAAAGAGAGGCTGACGTGGGGGGTCCACATGTCAGGTTTGAAAACCTCGCCGGCGCCCGAAGGCTGCGGTGGTCGCCGGCGTCGAACCACGGCGAGTCAGGGAGATCGGAGTGTACCAAGAGGTTCAGTGCGTCCTTCCGCGTCGGTGGGTGGTGGACTTGGTCGTCGGAGAGCACCACGTCGACGGCGACACTTTCTCCGGCGGACGGCGGCTCGGGCGATGGTGGGGAACTCCGGTGGTGTGCTGCAAACTCCGAATTGAAGCGCGGGTCAGAAGGAGGGATGCAGTAGAGGGCTACTGGCAAGAGCTGGGCGTTAGGGATGCACGCACGGGAGCGAATCGGGCTGGATCCCGTGGCGGGTCGCGGCGGCCGGAGTTGACGAAGGAGACTCCCTCGGGGCTCTTCCAGTGGCTAGGCGGGGTCTTGGTGGAGTGCAGAGGTGGTGTGGGTACTAGCTGGAGCTCGGGGCCTCTATTTATAGGCGATTCAAGAGGGTGGCCGTGAACGGAAAATCTCCGGCGAGCGATTACGGCGAGGCAGTGGCTTGGCAGATGGTTTAGGTGGCCAGGCAGCATCAGTGGGAGTTACTGGTCCCGTTCCACTTCTAAACTCGGTCGGGCATGGCGTAATGGCGCCGGTCTTCGTCGGGGTCGCCGTACTGGCACGGCGGCGGCAGAGAGCGCGCTCCGCGCCTAGCGGTTCACGACGAGGGTGGCAGCGCGCACGGGGGAGTGGAAGACCACGCGGCGGCCTCCGGTGGCTTGGGCGGCGCTGGACGGCGCCGTCTGCGCTGCGCCTCTCTCTGGCGGCCGCAAAGCCGCCGCTGGCGTCGGTCACGGGGCGGCGCACCTCCTCCTGCTCGTCGCCGACGCCCGCAAGCATCCAGGCGCTCGTGCGGTGCAGAGGACAAGGGGGAGGGGACAGGAAACACGGCGACGCCGGGGCACTGGTGAGGTCGACAACAGACACTGAAGAAACGACAGTGGTTCAGACACTGTTAACTGAATTTGACTGAACCTTATAGAAACAGTGTCCAGCAGGTGTTCGACGAAATGATATGTATGAAGAAAAAAAAATCTGGAGCTGGGACTTGGTGAGGTGACCTCTCAATGCACCCAGAGGCTGCCTGATTATACTCAGATTTTTAGTAGAAGGTTTTGAATGAATTTCATCAAATTTGGCAAATCTGGTCCAAACTTGCAGCAGCTGTAGTTTGAAAAATTTGAACTGAAGACCAGTGGATCTTCATGGATCTTGGTTGAGGGTTCAAAGGACTAGGAAGGGAAATTGGTTTGGGGGCAAAAATCAAAACAGAAAGGGTAGCTCCTTTGTAAATCTCCAAGAGCTAGAATAGAAGGCAGAAATTGTTTTTGATGAGAAACAAATGCAAAATAAATATATGGAGAGGTTCAAATTGCTGTAGTTGAGGTACATCATGATCCAAAGGTGGGGAAAGGTTTATGGAAGAGGATTTGCACATAGGTCATGGCAAGAGAGATTTGTTGAAAGTGGAAAAAGATCATTCCAAAAGCTATAGGGCTTTTCAAAGGAATTTTCAAAAGACATTTTTCCAAGAGAGAAGTATTTTGGTTTGAGTCCAAATAAAAAGAAAGAACCTCCAAGACCAAAATCAAGTCTTGGGTGAATCCAAATAAAACTCTTGCCATAAAGAAAATATTTTGAGAGGGAGGGTTCTTTTGAAGGAAAATTTAAATCACCTCCCTCAAGTCAAATAAATTTTTTGAAAAATCCAAATAGAAGTTTGGGTGTCACAAGAGAGGATCTGCAGTTAGCTCTCGTTCTTGTTGAGTCTACTCAGTTTGATCAATTCTACAATATGGCACTGAAGCAAGAGGCTGCTCAGCTCAAGTGTGAGGCTTCTAAGAAGAGAGTCAGGGACGCAGTTCAGTCTTCTTCTTCCTCACTAGTGGCTGCTAAGCAACAGAAGTTCTGGTAGCCTCCTCCTCCTCTGTTTCGTCAGCCATACCAGCAGAAGAACAAAGGTGGCCATGGATCTTCCCACTCTTCCAACTCTGGCTATCAGAACAAGTCCCGGAATCAAGCTCCAAAGTCCAATGCTCCTTATCACCGTCCACTCTCAGAGGTGACTTGCAACAAGTGTCAGCAGAAAGGTCACTATGCTAACAAGTGCTTCAACCAAAGGCGTCTTCCGCCTCCTCCTCCTGTCAGATCTTCCAGCAATGCAGTGGTCAAGCATAATCCAAAGTCTGCAAAGGTGAACCTGATGAATGCAGCTCAAGCAGAGGAATCTACTGATGTGATAATGGGTAATCTCTCAGTTAATGATATTCCTGCAGAAGTCTTATTTGATACTGGTGCATCGCATTCTTTCTTGTCATACCCTTTTGCATCGAAGCACAATGTTGACACAGAGATTTTATCCAAAGTTATGCAAGTTGTTTCTCCGGGAAAGCTTTTGACTTCTAGTTTGGTTGCTCCCGATGTTTCCATCAAGATGGGGAACTATAAATTTCTGTCTTCTCCAGTTGTTCTTGGTGACTCGGATATTGATCTTATTCTCGGGATGGACTGGCTTTCTAAGCACAAAGCTCAACTTGATTGTGCTGCCAGGGAAATTCAATTGACACACTCTTCTGAGGATGTTATCATCTATGCCGCTCGTGATGAAACCATTCGGTTGTTTTCTCTCAATGAGAAGGGCGAATTGAATGCCATCTCTCAGATTCCAGTCATTTGTGAGTATCAAGATGTTTTTCTAGAAGAGCTTCCGGGTATGCCTCCTCACCGGCCAGTTGAGTTCGTTATCGATCTTGAGCCAGGCACTGAACCCGTTTGCAAGCGTCCATACAAGCTTGGACCCAAGGAGTTGAAGGAATTGAAGAAACAGCTCGATGAACAAGAGCGTCTGGGTTTGATCAGACCGAGTTCATCTCCATGGGGTTGTGGTGTTCTTTTCGTCCAGAAGAAGGATGGCACGGACCGACTTTGTGTCGACTACCGTCCATTGAACAAGAAGACAATCAAGAACAAGTATCCACTTCCCAACATCAATGAGCTATTCGAGCAACTCAAAGGGGCTAAAGTTTTCTCCAAGCTTGACCTTCATATGGGTTATCATCAGATTCGCATTCGTGAAGAAGATATTCCCAAGACAACATTCAGAACAAGCTTTGGTTCTTATGAATATAATGTCATGTCTTTCGGTCTTGTCAATGCTCCTCCAACATTCTCTCGGATGATGAATTTCATCTTCAACCCCTATACCAATGAATTCGTCCTGGTGTATCTCGATGATATCTTGGTCTTCTCCAAGAATAAGAAGGATCATGCCAAACATTTGCGATTGGTGCTCGACAAGCTCAGAGAGTATCAATTCTATGTGAAGTTCTCAAAATGTGAGTTTTGGCTCGATGAAGTTCTTTACCTTGGTCACATCATCTCTACCAAGGGCATCGCTGTTAACCCCGAGAAGGTGTCCGCAATTGTGAATTGGGAACCTCCTCAGAATGTCAAGCAGCTCCACAGTTTTCTTGGTCTTGCTAGCTATTGCCGAAGATTCGTTGAGAATTTCTCTAAGATTGCAAATCCTCTTTCCAACCTCCTCCAGAAGCATGTGAAGTATGTCTGGTCTCCTGAGTGTGACGTTGCTTTCAACACTCTCAAAGAGAAACTAGTCACAGCTCCTGTCTTAACTCCTCCTGACGAATCCAAGCCATTTGAAGATTTCTGTGATGCTTCTCTCCAAGGTCTCGGTGCTGTGTTAATGCAAGAGAAGAAAGTTGTGGCCCATACCTCTCGTCAGTTGAAGCCCAATGAGAAGAACTACCCCACTCACGATCTTGAGTTGGCCGCAGTTGTCCATGCATTAATAACGTGGAGACATCTCTTGTTGGGAAGACAAGTGGGCATTTTCACCGATCACAAGAGTCTCAAGTACATCTTCACTCAACCCAACCTCAACCTCAGGCAGACTCAATGGGTCGAAATGATTCAAGAGTACAATCCGAGTATTGAATATACTCTAGGCAAAGCCAATGTCATTGCAGATGCTTTAAGCAGGAAGGCTTATTGCAACAGCTTAATTCTCAAGCCATTCCAACCGGATCTTTTAAGCTTTCCGCAAGCTGAATCTCCAAGTTGTTCCTCAAGGCTTTCTTGCCAACCTCATAGTCTCTCCTACTTTGGAAGATCAAATTCGTGAGGCGCAACTCCTGGATACCATGGTGAAGAAGGTGAAACGTGGTATCGACAAGGGTCTTTCCAAATACAAGTGCTATCGCATTGATGACAGAGACACTTTATTCTTCGAGGACCGGATTGTGGTTCGTAAAGGTGATCTAAGGAAAGTCATTATGAACGAGGCGCACAATTCTCTTCTTTCCATTCATCCTGGAAGTACGAAGATGTACCATGACCTCAAGCAGTCGTATTGGTGGACTCGAATGAAGCGAGAAATTGCTCAATTCGTGAATGAATGTGATGTCTGTCGAAGGGTGAAAGCAGAACACCAACGACCAGCTGGTCTCCTCCAACCTCTTGCTATCCCAGAATGGAAGTTTGATCATATCGAAATGGACTTCGTGACTGGATTTCCAAAGTCCAAGCGCGTAAATGATGCTATCTTCGTTGTCATCGACAAGCTTTCTAAAGTGGCTCATTTCCTTCCAATCAAAGAATCCATCACAGCAGCTCAGTTGGCAGAGCTTTACACCTCCAGAATTGTCTCCTTGCACGGCATTCCACAATTGATTTCTTCAGATCATGGAAGCATCTTCACCTCTAAGTTCTGGGACTCCTTCCAGAAGGCCATGGGCACCAACATTCGCTTCAGCACAGCTTTCCATCCTCAAACTAGTGGCCAAGTCGAGCGAGTCAATCAAATTCTTGAAGATATGCTCAGGGCTTGTGTCATTTCCTTTGGCATGAAATGGGAAGATTGTCTTCCATATGCCGAATTCTCCTACAACAACAGCTTCCAAGCAAGTTCGGGCAAGGCCCCATTCGAGATCCTCTATGGCAGAAAGTGTAGTACTCCTCTCAATTGGTCAGAGACTGGTGAACGCCAACTTCTTGGCAATGACTTAATCACAGAAGCTGAAGAAATGTGTAAAGTCATCCGTGATAATCTCAAAGCCGCGCAATCGCGCCAGAAGAGTTACTATGATAGTAAGCACCGTGATTTGGCTTTCGAGATCGAAGACCATGTCTACCTCCGCGTCTCTCCAATGAAAGGCACTCGTCGCTTCGGTATCAAAGGGAAGCTTGCCCCTAGATACGTGGGTCCTTTCAAGATCATTGGTAAAAGAGGCGACCTCACCTATCAACTTGAGCTTCCTTCCAACTTCGCGAACGTGCATGATGTGTTCCACGTGTCACAGCTTCACAAGTGCTTCAAGACGCCCGAGCGCACTATCAACTTCAAAGAGATTGACCTCCAAGAAGATATGTCTTATCATGAGCACCCCGTTGCTATTCTTGAAGAAACTGAGCGCAAAACTCGCAACAAGTCAATCAAATTCCTGAAAGTGAAGTGGTCGCACCATTCCGACCGAGAAGCCACCTGGGAACGCGAGGACCACCTCCGTTCCTAATATCCGGAGTTCTTTCAGTCCTAGATCTCGAGGCGAGATCCTCTCGTAGTGGTGGAGTGTTGTAACACCCCGGATGTAACTTTCCATATTGGTAACTCCAACTCTTGACATTTTCGGCTATGTGTTATGATATTTCCTTCGTGGTCGGGTTTTGTTTTTCGTTTTGCATTTTGTTCATGTCATGCATTTCTATTCAGGTCATCATGTGCATTGCATTTGCATACGTGTTCGTCTCTTGCATCCGAGCATTTACCCCGTTGTCCGTTTTGCAATCCGGCACTCCCACCTCCTCCGGCGCACCCCTCTTGTTTCTTTTCGTGAGCGGGTGTTGAACGTTCTCGGATTGGACCGAGGCTGGTCAAGTGGCCTTGGCATACCACCGGTAGGCCACCGGTCAAGTTTCGTTCCATTTGGAGGTCGTTTGGTACTCCAACGGTTAACCGGGTAACCGCAAAGTCCGTCTGTGTGTTGCAGCAAAAAGCCCTCTCTAAACAGCCCAAAACCCCTCCAAGTCATCTCCATGCTCTAGGTCGTTCGATCACGATCGTGTGGGCGAAAACCGCACCTCATTTGGACTCTCCTAGCTCCCTCTACCTATATATTTGCATCCCTCCCGAAATCATTCGCAGTCCAAACCCTAAAAATCTCCCTCTCCGCGGTCGGACGTGTCCACCCCCGCCGCCGGACGAAGTTGCCGCCGCCCCGCAGCCACTCCGAGCATGCCACGTGGCAGCCCGCCGCCGCCCGTACCCCGC
>NC_057796.1:247130887-247138826 GCF_018294505.1 Triticum aestivum
CTCCGCCGCCGCCGCCTCCGGGCGCCCTTGCCGCCCCGTGCTCCGGCGCCTCCTCCCCGCCGCCCGGCGCCTCCTCCGCCTCTCCTCTCTCCGGTCGGCCGCCTCCTCCTCCACCCCGTCGCCCCTAACTCCGGCGCGTTCGGCCCGAGCTCGGTCCCGATCCAGATCGGGTCAACTCACGAGGTTGACTTTTCCCCCGAAATTATTCCAAGTCTTGTTAATTTTCACAATATGTGCACCTGTTCATCGCATCATAACTCTCTGCATATAGCTCCGTTTTGTGCGTGTAGTATATAGAAATGTTCGTCTCGTGATGCTCTTCATTTTGTTCCATTGCACCATGTTCATTTGATTCCATCTTGATGCCCAAATCTCTGGTGCAAGAGTGCTAATTGCTGTTATCTGCTGTTACTTATCAGAACTTGGTGATTTGTTATATTTGTTTCATTTAATCTGTGCATCTTATGGGCATGAGCTCTACATGTGTTTTGTTGTATGCCATGCCATATTTCCATGGGTGTATGCCACGTATTTTTGTGATCTCTGTGGTGACTAGCACAAGCATGCAAACTAGGCTCCGTAATGTTTCTGATTTCAGAGACTTGGTAATTTCACCGTCTTTGTCTGCTGTTATTTTGTTGCTATGTATCCATGTGGCTACAGAGAGATCCATGCTTAGTTTGGAGATGTTCAGTAAGGATGTTTTGTTGCTATTCTTGTAATTGATCCATTAATGCCTTTGTTTGCATTTATGGAGTGCCATAGCATGACTCAATCTTGCTCTACTTTTGTTATAAAATATTTCTGGCAGATTGTTTACGTGTTATTCAATTTTGCCAAGCTTATTGTAGTTGATCAATACATGCTATGTACTTGCTCTTGCCATGGATAGCTTCATAAGCATGCCATATTTCTGTAGGTATGCTTGTTTTGTCATGCATTACTTTGTGGTGAGCGCATCAAGCTCACCAAGATGCCCTCATAATGTCTGTTTCTATCATTCTCTGTTTTCTGCCAAGTCTGGAACCTGTTAACGAAATTTGCTATGTTTACATGGTTGTCATCATATCTTCTGGTCCATTTTGGCTTATGGTCAGTAAGGGACATATGTCCTATGCATTTAGTAGAATACTTCCATGCCTTGTTTTGCCATGTTAAGTTCCTGTAGCATGTTAATTTCATGCACTGAACATTGCTACCTGATGCTGTTTCAGTCATGCCCAGTAATTTCACCAAGTCTGTGAACCTGTTATCTTTTGCACTTTTGCCATGCTCGTTTGAGCCTGTTATGTTGTGATCTAGCCGTAGATCAGTGTTCATCTTTTGTCAAGCATCTCCTGTTGTTTACTACCATATGCTTTGTTGCTATATTGGGGTGCTGTAGCATAGTTACTTGTTGCATTCTAAGTGCTATCATGCTGTTAATCGCAGATTCATGTCATTCTTATTTTGCTTGCCATTTGCAAACCGTGCATCCGTTTCCGGTGATCTTTATATCGATTTCAACTGAAATCATCTCATCTTTCCAGTGGCATGCTTGGTTTGCCATGTTACTGCCTTGTACATCTTTTTCCTTCCGGAGCACGCATATGCATCGCATATCATATCTCGCATATCATTCATGTTTTGCATCATGTTGCTTGTGCATTTCCCGTGATTGATTGTGGTTCCGTTGCTTGTGTTCTTGTTTTGGGTAGAGCCGGGAGACGAGTTCGTGTACGAGGAACCTGTGGAGTACGCTTACGAGGATCAAGCTCTCGACAACTCTGAGAACCTTGCAGGCAAGATGACCATACCCTCGAAATCACTTCTATCTTTGCTTTGCTAGTTGTTCGCTTTATTGCCATGCTGCGCTACCTACCACTTGCTATATCAGGTCTCCCATATTGCCATGTCAGCCTCTAACTATCCTTTCCTAGCAAACCGTGGTTTGGCTAAGTTACCGCTTTTGCTCAGCCCTTCTTATAGCGTTGCTAGTTGCAGGTGAAGTTGAAGTTTGTTCTATGTTGGAACATGGATATTGTTGAGGATATAAACCTTAGAGTCACCCGCCAGGAGGGGCCGGGTTACTCATAATGGTCATCGCATGAAGCCCAGCGCCAAGCTTGAAGACGGCGGGCCAAAGATGGGCTTAAGACCCGGAGATGGCTTAAGGCCCGTAGTTACAACCGCCATTATGGTAGAACTTGTAGTGTAAGGCAAGAATAGTTGAGAGTCCGAGCCGGACACTCTTATGAGCCGGCCGGGACTCTGAGAGCTGCTGGGCGTCAACCTCTCTATATAAAGGGACGACCCGGCGGCGGTTTAGGGACAAGTAAGATCTCATCGAGAGCCAGGCATAGCAATCAAGCTCCCTGGTCATCGGAACCGTAATCAATACCACATCAACTGGACGTAGGCTTCACCTTCACTGTAAGGGGCCGAACCAGTATAACCCTCGTGTTCCTTGACCCGTTTAACCCCTTTAAGCTTCCTAGTTGCGATGGCTCCACGACTAAGTCCTAGCTCGAGGACATCTGCCGTGACAATTCCACGACAGTTGGCGCCCACCGTGGGGCCAACGCACGGTGGATTTGAGTTCTTGAAGGGCAGCTTCGAAGGGCTCAAGGGATACACTGTGGGCCGGATGACCAAGAGTCACCGCGGCAAGCTCTACATCGACGATGCAAACTGGGGCCCTGACGCCGGCTCAATTGAGTACGGGTACCGGATCCCCTTCGGCGGAATTCATGTCTTCATTGGCAAGATTGGTGAGCCGGGCCCGGAGCCGGATCTCTGCGCCGATCTCATCGAGACGGCTCAGCGCGCACGACCCGCCCGGGCCCTACCTGCCTTGAAGCATGCTTTTGTGGGATGTGTCCATGGAGGGCTCTCTGATGGATCCGGATCTGGTGATGGGACGGCCGCCGGCTCTGACGGCGAGTCGTCCACAGATGAGTCAAACTCGTTGTATCAAATTCAAGATGGCAGGCTCAGGGGTTGCTCCGATGGTGACAGTATTCTGGACCCTTTTGAGCCGCCGAGCCGGGTTGGAATCTTCATGGCCGGTGCACAGCCTGTTCAAAACCCTGCCGCTGGGCCAGGAAACCCGGTACCCTCGCCGGCTCAGGTGCTGATGGATCTCACGGACAAGATGACGGCCCTGTTGACCGCCACGGTTGACCCGGCGGATCAAGCCCAGCATGACGCGGAGGTGGCGCAGTTAAAGTTAGATCTAGTGAAAGCCAAGGAGGATCTGGCGGCGGAAGGGATCAGGATGGCTGCAGAGAGGGCGGCTCTCGACGCCTAGACTCAGTTGATTCAGGCGCAGTCCTTCCGGCTCACGATGGATCAGAACGCGTCCAATGAGGTCATGAGAAGGAGGCATCAAAAGGCCCAATCTCGACTCCCTCCGGTCTACGATCCTCGAAACCTCTTCAACACGCCAGGTGCAGGGTCTAGTAACCCGCCGGAGATCATAGTGCCCGGGGCTGGAACACCTCTTCAGCCGCAAGTGATGGGGCCTCCCCGGGTGAACCCTGCCCTGCCTAAGTATGTGCCAATACCACCGGGTCATTATGCTAACCCGCTGGAAAACATGGTCGCCGCGGCAGCACGGCTGGCCGCTCTCCCAATTGACGGCGACTCTCCAACGGCTGTTGAAACCCGCCGGGTCAGAGAACTCCTTCAGACAGCGCTGGCGCAGCAAGAGGCGTACTCTTACAGCCGGGACAGGATCCACTCAACCCCTCATCCAGGCCGGAGCCCGAGTTATAGCAGACACATGGTCTCAGCGACCGGCTCAAGTAATGTACGACGCCATGACTTGCCCCCTGGCCATGGCCCGGCTCATAACGGAGCCTTTCACGCAACATACCAAGACAGAGCGTGGCAAGAGGCGGAGCAGGTGCCTCAGTTGACGGCTTACCAGACACCCCCGGCTTATCGGACGACTTCCGTCGACGTGGGTATCCCTACGAGGACTGGAGGTGTCCCTTGTTTAGTGTCGGCTCTCCGCAATGAGCGTCTACCCCAGGACTTCAAAGGGCCTAGGAAGGTGCCTAATTACATGGCTGGTTTACAACCTGGAGCCTGGATCGAGAGTTACGAGATGGCCATGGAATTACTGGAGGTCAGTGAAGCGGCGATGGCCAAGTACTTCACCATGATGTTAGATGGGACTGCCCGCACTTGGTTGAAAGGGCTGCCACCGAATTCCATCGGGTCTTGGGCTGAGCTGAAAGCCCGGTTCATCCAAAACATCAAAGATACCTGTAGGCAGTCTATGTCAATAGTGGATTTGACTAACTGTAAACAGCAGGAGGGTGAGTCTACGACACATTGGGTTCGCCGGGTCAAAGAGATAATACATTCATCTGATAAGATGGATGCCGGCTCTGCAGTCTTAATGTTGGAGCAGAATTGTCGTTTCCTGCCCCTGAAGATGAAACTCGGGCGGCTTAAGCGCGACTGCAACGATATGGGTACGCTGATGGCGGCTCTCGTCAAGTACGCCGACTCTGATAGTACCAAGGACCCCGCTTCAGATGATGAAAGGACAGGGAAGGGAAAGAAGAACGGCAATGGCAAGGGTCCTCAGCATAACCCGGGGAACCAAGGAGGTGGCAAGCGTAAGGCCGACGGCAGCCTAGAGTTCGTGGCCAATGCCAGCTCACAGGGTAATAACCAGCGACGCAAGGGGAGGCCACCTCCCCGAGCCGGCGGGTCAGGCCCGACGCTGGAGCAGTTGTTGAATGAGCCTTGTCCAAGGCATGGCTCTAGGGAGAAGCCAGCTACTCATCTATGGAAGGATTGCGCAATCATGAAGGCCTTTAAGAATTCCAATGCCTTTAATGGCAACAATGGCCCGGGCGGCGGCTCAGGCGCTGGCGGTTTTCATGGCCCGGGCGGCGGCTCAAATTCTAATCCTCAGAACGGTCAAGGGGGCTTTAATCAGCAGTCTGGCCAGGGTCATCAACAGCAGCAGGGGGGTTATCAGACCAATCCAAAGCAGCTTAACGGTGGACAGTATCACGTATTTACCACCAGTCTGTGTAAGCGAGATCAGAAGCTTCATAAGAGGGCTGTGAATGCTGTTGAGCCGGCGGTTCCACGCTATTTAAGGTGGTCTGAGCAGCCTATTGTGTGGAGTAGGGAAGATCACCCTCCCCGGGTTGATAATCCGGGTCACTTGGCCCTGGTGGTGGCCCCTCAGGTGGGAGGATATAAGTTCACTAAGGTGCTCATGGATGGAGGCAGCAGCATCAACATCCTCTATTACGAGACTTTGCGTCATATGGGGTTGATTGATAAGAACCTCAGCCAGTCCAATACTATTTTCCATGGTGTGGTGCCTGGTAAGTCGGCTTATCCAGTTGGTAAGATCGAGTTGGAGGTGGCCTTTGGGGACGAGTACAACTACAGGGTGGAAAAATTGACCTTTGAGGTGGTCAAGATAAGAAGTCCGTATCATGCCATATTTGGGCGGCCGGCTTACGCAAAGTTCATGGCACGGCCGTGTTACGTGTATTTGCAGCTTAAGATGTCAGTTCACAATGGGACCATCACGGTTCATGGCAGCCGGAAGGTGGCCTTGGAGTGTGAGGAAGGCGATGCGGCTTATGCAGAATCTGTTTGTGCAACAGAGGAGTTGAAATTTTACAAGGACAATGTCGACCCAATAGATATGACCTCTCTGAAAAAGCCGACTACGGAGCATGAGCCGGCAATGAAATTTAAGTCGGCTGATGAGACTAAACTTGTTGATTTTGTTCCAGGTGACTCATCTCAGCAGTTTAGCATCAGTGCCAATTTGGATCCGAAATAGGAAAGCGCGCTCATCGAGTTCATCCGTGAGAATAGGGACATCTTTGCATGGAAGCCTTCTGACATGCCAGGTGTACCTAGAGAACTCGCTGAGCACACTCTCAATGTTGATCTGAAATTTAAGCCGGTCAGGCAATTCCTTCGGCGGTTTAATGAAGAAAGGCGGAAAGCCATTGGTGAAGAGGTGGCCCGGCTCTTGGCGGCCGGGTTTATTGTTGAAGTCTTTCACCCAGAGTGGTTAGCTAACCCGGTGCTCGTGCTCAAGAAGAATGGCACCTGGTGGATGTGTGTGGACTACACGGACTTAAACAAAGCATGTCTGGCTGATCCTTTTGCCCTTCCCCGTATTGATCAAATCATTGATGCTACGGCGGGTTGCGAGTGCTTAAGTTTCTTGGATGCTTATTCTAGATACCATCAGATTAAAATGGCAGTTAAGGACCAGGAGAAGACAGCGTTCATCACTCCCTTTGGAGCCTTCAGTTATGTGTCTATGCCTTTTGGACTCAAGAGTGCCCAGGCGACTTATCAGCGTTGCGTGCAGAACTGTCTTCATAACCAGATTGGGCGCAATGTTCATGCCTATGTGGATGATATTGTGGTTAAGTCCAGGGAGAAGGAAACCTTGATAGATGATCTGAGGGAAACCTTTGATAATCTCCGGGTGTACAAAATGATGCTTAACCCGGCCAAGTGTGTTTTTGGCGTTCCTGCAGGCAAGCTCTTAGGTTTCTTGGTTTCTAACAGAGGCATTGAAGCTAACCCGGAGAAGATCAAGGCAATCACCTCTCTGCTAAGCCGGCGTGTATAAACGACGTCCAGCGCCTGGCGGGTCGTATTGCTGCTTTAAGCCGGTTTATAAGCCGTTTGGGTGAGAAGGCCATGCCATTGTACCAGTTGATGAAGAAAACTGATGACTTTGTCTGGAATGATGCTGCTAATACTGCTTTTGAGGATTTGAAGAGACAGCTGGCAGAGCCCCCAGTCCTTGCTGCTCCGGTTGACAAGGAGCCTTTATTGCTGTATGTAGCTGCTAACACACGGGCCGTCAGTGTGGCTGTGGTGGTGGAGCGCAAGGAAGAGGGTAAGGAGCATCCGGTTCAGCGGACGGTTTATTACGTCAGCGAAGTGCTCATCGAGTCCAAACAGCGGTATCCACATTGGCAGAAGCTCGTTTATGGTGTGTTCATGGCAAGCCGGAAGCTTAAGCATTATTTCCAGGGTCACCCTATCACTGTGGTTAGTTCTGCTCCCCTTGGAGATATCATCCAAAACAGAGAAGCCACAGGGAGAGTGGCTAAGTGGGCTATAGAGCTCGGGCCTCATGGTCTAAAATACGTACACGCACTGCTGTTAAATCTCAAGCTTTGGTGGATTTCATCAACGATTGGACAGAGCTACAAGTGCCCGAGGAAAAGCCGGATAATACATATTGGACTATTCACTTCGATGGGTCCAGGCAATTGGAGGGATCGGGGGCTGGAGTTGTATTGGCTTCCCCTAAAGGTGACAAGTTCCGTTATGTGCTACGATTGATGTTTCCTTGCACTAACAATGCGGCTGAGTACGAGGCCTTGCTCCATGGTCTTCAAATGGCTAAGGAGATGAGCTTGAGCCGGGTAAGGTGCTTCGGCGACTCAGACTTAGTGGCTCAACAAGTATCAGGCAAGTGGGATTCCAAGGACCCTCTCATGGCGGCTTATCGCCGTGAAGTTGATGCCATTGCTGGACACTTTCAGGGTTACCAAGTAGAGCACATCGATCGCAGGAAGAACGAGGCTGCTGATGCATTAAGCCGGCTGGGCTCTCAGCGAAAGCCGGTGCCGCCTAATACTTTCCTAGGCATCTTGCATAACCCTTCTGTTAAGGTACCTACAGAGGAAGATTTGGGATATCACAATATCTCTTAATATATTAATGCATCTATATATTTGGTGAAGGGTGGAAGGCTCGGCCTTATGCCTGGTGTTTTGTTCCACTCTTGCCGCCCTAGTTTTCTGTCATACCGGTATTATGTTCCTTGAGTTCGCGTTCCTTACGCGGTCGGGTGATTTATGGGACCCCCTTGACAGTTCGCCTTGAATAAAACTCCTCCAGCAAGGCCCAACCTTGGTTTTACCATTTGCCACCTAAG